>NC_092147.1:91874422-91899422 GCF_045791955.1 Oncorhynchus clarkii lewisi | reverse complement strand
CCAATGCCACCATTGAGATGGATCTGTATTGTTTGTTTTAGCTCTATGAATAAATTATTACACTGGATTAGTGATTTAACTACTTGGATGGCTCACATTTATCCTCCAGCTAAATCAAGACCAAGGTACTTATTGTTGGAGCCAAAGCACAGAGAGAGAATCTGGACACACATTTAAATTCACGGATAATAAAGATAAAACACCAGGTAAAAACCTAGGTTTGAACTACATTTCCAATCACACATTAGGAATGTGACCAACATAGCTTTTTTACCACATTGCCAAGGTGCGGCCATTTCTCTCTCCGACTGATACAAGGACACTCATCCATGCTTTTATTACAGCAGGCTTGACTACTGTAATGCCCTCCTGTCTTGTCTGCCCAGGAAGCCATTGGTCAACTGCAAAACATACAGAATGCTGCAGCACGGGTACTGACCAAGAACAGACGGAGAGCACACATTACACCGGTTTTAAGGTCTCTGCACTGGCTGCCTGTGAGTTTTAGAAATAATTGTAATATTCCACTATTGGTTTAAAATCAAACCACGACTGTGCACCCCAATACAGACATGCTTCTAAGTTATGTATCCAGGGCCTCCCGGGTGGCGCAGTGGTTAAGGGCGCCCAGGCTCTGTCGTAACCGGCCGCGACCGGGAGGTCCGTGGGGCGACGCACAATTGGCCTAGCGTCGCCCGGGTTAGGGAGGGCTTGGTCGGTAGGGGTGTCCTTGTCTCATCGCGCACCAGCGACTCCTGTGGCGGGCTGGGCGCAGTGTACGCTAGCCAAGGTGGCCAGGTGCACTGTGTTTCCTCCGGCGCATTGGTGCGGCTGGCTTCCGGGTTGGATGTGCGCTGTGTTAAAGAAGCAGCGGCTTGGTTGGTTGTGTATCGGAGGACGCATGACTTTCAACCTTCGTCTCTCCCGAGCCCGTACGGGAGTTGTAGCGATGAGACAAGATAGTAGCTACTACAACAATTGGATACTACGAAATTGGGGAGAAAAAGGGGTAAAATTCACAAACAAAAAAAAAGGTTATGTATCCAGTAGGTCCCTCAGGTCCTCTGGCACTGGCCTATTAACTATCCCAAAGCCTAGGACCAAGAGGCATGGAGAGGCAGCCTTTAGTTACTATGCCTCCACCCTCTGGAACAGCCTGCCAGAGAACCTGAGGGGGACCAAGAGGCATGGAGAGGCAGCCTTTAGTTACTATGCCTCCACCATCTGGAACAGCCTGCCAGAGAACCTGAGGGGGACCAAGAGGCATGGAGAGGCAGCCTTTAGTTACTATGCCCCCACCCTCTGGAACAGCCTGCCAGAGAACCTGAGGGGGACCAAGAGGCATGGAGAGGCAGCCTTTAGTTACTATGCCCCCACCCTCTGGAATAGCCTGCCAGAGAACCTGACCGGGACCGAAACTGTGGAAACTGTGGAGATCTTAAAACACACATTTTTCACTTTGCTTTTCCTCAGGGTGCTTTTTAGTCGTTCAGTTTTTATTGTCGTTCAGCCTCTGAGAATACCGAATACGGTGACTGCGTAACGATTAATAACAAATACAGTGACTGTGTAACGGTTTTCTTGAAGTGAAGGAGAGGCGGATCAAAACGCAGCGTGGTGGTTATTCATGGTTCTTTAATATAGACACTATACATGAATAAACTAACAAAACAAGAAATGTGAAAAAACCAAAACAGCCCTATCTGGTGCAAACACAGAGACAGGAACAATCACCCACCAACACACAGTGAAACCCAGGCTACCTAAGTATGATTCTCAATCAGAGACAACTAATGACACCTGCCTCTGATTGAGAACCATACTAGGCCGAACCATAGAAATACCCAAAACATAGAAAAACAAACATAGACTGCCCACCCCAACTCACGCCCTGACCATACTAAATAATGACAAAATAAAGGAAATAAAGGTCAGAACGTGACAGTACCCCACCCCCAAAGGTGCGGACTCCGGCCGCAAAACCTTAACCTATAGGGGAGGGTCTTGGTGGGCGTCTGTCCGCGGTGGCGGCTCTGGCGCGGGACGCGGACCCCACTTCACCATCATCTTAGTCCGCCTTATTGTCCACCTCCGTGGCTTTCTAAACATGGCAACCCTTCTCAATGACCCCACTGGACAGAGGGGCAGCTCGGGACAGAGGGGCGGAAGCTCTGGACAGAGGGGCAGGGGCTCTGGGCTGAGGGGCTCTGGCGCCTCTGGGCTGAGGGGCTCTGGCGGCCTCTGGCTGACTGGCGGCACTGGCGGCTCCTTGCAGACTGGCGGCACTGGCGGCTCCTTGCGCCAGTAGTCAGATGGCGCTGGGCAGACAGGAAGCTCCGGCAACGCTGCAGAGGAAGGCTCTGACAGCGCTGGACTGAGGAGCTCTGGCGCCTCTGGAATGAGGAGCTCTAGCGCCTCTGGACTGAGGGGCGGGAGCTCTGGCAGCGCCGAACAGGCGGGAGACTCCGGCAGCGCTGGAGAGGCGAGGCGCACTGTAGGCCTGATGCGTGGTGCTGGCACTGGTGGTACTGGGCCGAGGACACGCACAGGAAGCCTGGTGCGGGGAGCTGCCACCGGAGGGCTGGTGCGTGGAGGTGGTACTGGGTAGACCAGACCGTGCAGGCGTACTGGAGCTCTTGAGCACCGAGCCTGCCCAACCTTACCTGGTTGAATGCTCCCGGTCGCCCTGCCAGTGCGGTGAGGTGGAATAGCCCGCACTGGGCTATGCAGGCGAACCAGGGACACCATGCGCAAGGCTGGTGCCATGTAAGCCGGCCCAAGGAGACGCACTGGAGACCAGCTGCGTAGAGCCGGCTTAATGGCACTTGGCTCAATGCTCACTCTAGCCCGGCCGATACGCGGAGCTGGAATGTAGCGCACCGGGCTATGCACCCGCACTGGGGACACCGTGCGCTCCAAAGCATAACACGGTGCCTGCCTGGTCTCTCTAGCCCCCCGGTAAGCACAGGAAGTTGGCGCAGGTCTCCTACTTGGCTTCGCCATACTCCCTGTGTGCCTCCAGCGAATCCCAGGCGGGCTCCGGCACTCTCCCTGGGACGACCGCCTGTCTATTTCCTCCCACGTCGTGTAATCCAGACTTTGTTGCTCCTGCTGCCGCTGCCTTTCACCACGCCGCTTGGTCCTGTTGTGGTGGGTGGTCCTGTAACGGTTTTCTTGAAGTGAAGGAGAGGCGGACCAAAACGCAGCGTGGTGGTTATTCATGGTTCTTTAATATAGACACTATACACTATACATGCACAGAGACAGGAACAATCACCCACCAACACACAGTGAAACCCAGGCTACCTAAGTATGATTCTCAATCAGAGACAACTAATGACACCTGCCTCTGATTGAGAACCATACTAGGCCGAACCATAGAAATAACCAAATCATAGAAAAACAAACATAGACTGCCCACCCCAACTCACGCCCTGACCATACTAAATAATGACAAAACAAAGAAAATAAAGGTCAGAACGTGACAGACTGACTATTAAAACCTACCCAAACCAGAAACCGTGGATAGACGGCGGCATTCTCGCAAAACTGAAAGCACGAACCACCACATTTAAACCATGGAAAGGTGACTGGGAATATGGCAGAATACAAACAGTGTAGTTATTCCCTCCGTAAGAAAATAAAACATGTCAAATGTCAGTTCAGAGACAAAGTGGAATTGCAATTCAACGGCTCAGACACGAGACGTATGTGGCTGGGGGCATAGTACCTAAAGGCAGACAATCACAGACTACAAAGGGAAAACGTGCCACGTCGGACACCGACGTCTTGCTTCCGGACAAGATAAACACCTTCTTCGCCCGATTTGAGGATAACACAGTGCCACCGACCGCTACCAAGAACTGTGGGCTCTCCTTCTCCGTGGCCGATGTGAGTAAGACGTTTAAGCATGTTAACACTCGCATGGCTGCCGGCCCAGACGGCATCCATAGCCGCGTCCTCAGAGAATGCGCAGACCAGCTGGCTGGAGTGTTTACGGGCATATTCAATCTCTCCCTAAACGTGTCTGCTGTCCCCACTTGCTTCAAGATGTCAACCATTGTTCCTGTACCCAAGAAAGCAAAGGTAACTGAACTAAATGTCTATCGCCCCGTAGCACTCACTTCTGTCATCATGAATGCTTTGAGAGGCCAGTTAAGGATCATATCACCTCTACCTTACCTGACACCCTAGACCCACTTCAATTTGCTTAGATCCACAGACGATGCAATCGCCATCGCACTGCACACTGACCTATCCCATCTGGACAAGAGGAACAAGAGGAACAAGAGGAATACCTATGTATAATGCTGTTAATTGACTATAGCTCAGCATTCAACACCATAGTACCCTCCAAGGTCATCATTAAGCTCATGGTCCTAGGTCTGAACCCTGCCCTCTGCAACTGGGTCCTGGACTTCCTGACTGTCCGCCCCAGGTGGGGAAGGTAGGGAGCAACAACTCCACTTTGCTGATCCTAAACACAGGGACCTCGCAAGAGTGCATGCTCAGCCCCTTCCTGTACTCTCTGTTCACCCATGGCTGCGTGGCCACACACGCCTCCAACCCAATCATCAAGTTTGCAGATGACACAACAGTATTGGGCTTGATTACCCACAATGACGAGACAGCCTACAGAGAGGAGGTGAGGGCACTCGGAGTGTGGTGTCAGGAAAACAACCTCCCACCAAACATCCACAAAACAAAGCAGCTGATTGTGGAATTCAGGAAACAGCAGAGGGAGCTGCCGCCTATCCACATCGACGGGACTGCAGTGGACAAGGTGGAAAGCTTCAAGTTCCTAAGCGTACACATCACTGACAACCTGAAATGGTCCACCCACACAGACAGTGTGGTGAAGTAGGCGCAAAAGCGCCTCTTCAACCTCAGGAGGCTGAAGAAATTTGCCTTGGCCACTAAAACCCTCGTAAACTTTTACACATGCACAATTGAGAGCATCCTGTCAGGCTGTATCACCACCTGGTATGGCAACTGCACCGCCAGCAACCGCAGGGCTCTCCAGAGGGTGGTGAGGTCTGCCCAACGCATCACCGGGGGCAAACTACCTGCCCTCCAGGACACCTACACCACCCGATGTCACAGGAAGGCCAAAAATATCATCAAGGACATCAACCACCCGAGCCACTGCCTGTTCACCCCGCTATCATCCATAAGGCGAGGTCAGTACAGGTGCAGAGACTGAAAAACAGCTTCTATCTCAAGGCCATCAGACTGTTCAATAGCCATCACTAGCACATTAGAGGCTGCTGCATATATACATAGACTTGGAATCACTTTAATAATAGAACACTAGTCACTTCAATTACGTTTCAATAATGTTTACATACAATCAATCAATTAAATGTATTTATAAAACCCTTCTTACATCTTACATACAGCTTTACTCATCTTATATTCTATTCTATTCTTCTATTCTACTGTATTTTAGTCAATGCCACTCCGACATTGCTCGTCCTAATATTTAAATATTTCTTAACTCTATTCTTTTACCTTTGTGTGTATTGCTGTGAATTGTTAGATATTACTGCACTGTTGGAACTAGGAACACAAGCATTTAGTTAGATATTACTGCTCTGTTGGAACTAGGAACACAAGCATTTAGTTAGATATTACTGCTCTGTTGGAACTAGGAACACAAGCATTTAGTTAGATATTACTGCTCTGTTGGAACTAGGAACACAAGCATTTAGTTAGATATTACTGCTCTGTTGGAGTTAGAAACACAAGCATTTAGTTAGATATTACTGCACTGTTGGAGTTAGAAACACAAGCATTTAGTTAGATATTACTGCACTGTTGGAGCTAGGCACACAAGCATTTAGTTAGATATTACTGCACTGTTGGAGCTAGGAACACAAGCATTTAGTTAGATATTACTGCACTGTTGGAGCTGGGAACACAAGCATTTAGTTAGATATTACTGGACTGTTGGAGCTGGTTACACAAGCATTTAGTTAGATATTACTGCTCTGTTGGAACTAGGAACAGCAGCATTTAGTTAGGTACTACTGCTCTGTTGGAGCTAGAAACACAAGCATTTAGTTAGGTGCTACTGCTCTTTTGGAGCTAGAAACACAAGCATTTAGTTAGGTGCTACTGCTCTGTTGGAACTAGAAACACAAGCATTTAGTTAGGTGCTACTGCTCTGTTGGAGCTAGAAACACAAGCATTTAGTTAGGTACTACTGCTCTGTTGGAGCTAGAAACACAAGCATTTAGTTAGGTACTACTGCACTGTTGGAGCTAGAAACACAAGCATTTAGTTAGATATTACTGCTCTGTTGGAGCTAGAAACACAAGCATTTAGTTAGGTACTACTGCTCTGTTGGAACTAGTTTTCACACCCTGGCCTTTGTTATCTGTGTTTTCTTTATTATTTTCGTTAGGCCAGGGTGTGACATGGGTGATTTATTGTGTGTCGTCTTGTCTAGGGGTTTATTAGATTTATGGGGTTGTGTTCAGTGTAGTTGTCTAGGTAGGCCTATGGTTGCCTAGAGTGGTTCTCAATCAGAGGCAGGTGTTTATCGTTGTATCTGATTGGGAACCATATTTAGGCAGTCATATTCTTTGGGTATTTTGTGGGTGGTTGTTTCCTGTCTCTGTGTTCTCTGCACCAGTTAGGACTGTTTCGGTTTTGCCACGGTTTATTATTTTGTATTTGTATAGTGTTTACGTTTTCGTCTTTATTAAAGATGCTTAACAATAACCACGCTGCATTTTGGTCCTCCTCTCCTTCCCAGGAAGAAGACCGTTACACTAGGAACACAAGCATTTAGCCGCACCCGCAATAACATCTGCTAAATATGTGTAAGTGACCGATAACATTTGATTTGATTTTAGCAGAAAGGCCAAAATCAATGTTTCATCAAATCATTTTTTACATGTTTTTTTTATACTAAAGGGGTCCTAAAATTCCAAATCAAATAGCTAAATTATCCTTGGTATGACAATCTTAAAACAATTCCATATGTTAGTTTAGACTGTTATGGATAAATTATCTGTACTGTATCCTAACTGTTTCAAAAACTTCCATAGTTTACTTGGATTGTTCCTGTTCGCAACTATGTTGTCAGTGGAATAATGGTTCTTGGCCCTCTCTGTCATCCTATGTATGCTACCTATTGGACAGGGTTGTGTATCGCAGGCTGCGTAGTCGGCCGTCTCTCCCACACAGTTCCTGCCTCCATGCCGGGGGGCGGGGTTAGAACACTCCCGCTGACGAATCATCAGCCCACTGCCACACGACACACTGCATGGTAACCAGGAAGACCACGGTCCCCAGACCCCGACAACTATAATCACACAGACAGTGTATCAGTCAATCCAACATCAACAATAGCAGTCATCTGGTTTGTTTGTTTGTGTTCTCACTTGGACAGGGTGTAGCGTCACAGGGATGTGTCTCTGTAGTGTTGCCACGGCAGCCGCTGCCCCTGCGCTGAGCGAGGGGGAAGTTGCAGAGTCGAACACGCACAACGAGACCTGAACCACACGACACAGAACATGCAGACCACGGAGACCACAGGCCCCAGCCGCCGTTCCCATGGACTACACACACACACACACACACAAACACACAAACACACACAAACATTTTTATAAAAGGGAAATGATTGCTCAAACCCAACACCCAAACCTGAGCGTTCCATTCTGCCACCTCTGGTCTCTTGGCCCTCCCACCCATATGAGGGTCAGCCCCCCCCCCCCCCCAGACCAGTCAAAGATCTTCTCTGTCCTGACACCTCAACGGTGGAATGAGCTTCAGTCTAACGTCAGCAGAGTCCCAACCCCACCTTCCTAACATGTCTGAAACCGTACATCTTCAAAGAGTATCATAAATAAATACAACGACGTAGCTAACCATAATGTGTATTACAGGAGCTAGCTGTACTACAGGAGTTATTGGTGAACTCACCTCGGCTTTCACAACTTCCCAGGGTGCACCTGCGGGTTTGGAGGGAGGAGTCAGAACAGGACGTGGAGACATCATCACAAGATCGCCCTCTCCGCTGGAAGCCACGCCCACAGGTGACCGAACATTCCGTCCACTCCGACCATGGGGACCATCCATCTTCACTTCCCAACCCTATACACACACAAACACACACACACACAAACAAATACATATACATACGCACACATATGTATACAAACTCTACTCTATGACTCTAACACCATCATTAAGTTTGCCGATGACACAACAGTGGTAGGACTGATCACCGACAACGATGAGACAGCCTATGGGGAGGAGGTCAGAGATATGGCAGTGTGGTGCAAGGACAACAACCTCTCCCTCGATGTGATCAAGACAAATGAGATGATTGTGGACTACAGGCAAAGGAGGACCGAGCACGCCCCCATTCTCATCGACGGGGCTGTAGTGGAGCAGGTTGAGAGCTTCAAGTTCCTTGGTGTCCACATCACCAACAAACTAACATGGTCCAAGCACACCAAGACAGTCGTGAAGAGGGCACGACAAAACCTGATTCCCCTCAGGAGACTGAAAAGATTTGGAATGGGTCCTGAGATCTTCAAAAGGTTCTACTGCTACACCATCGAGAGAATCCTGACTGGTTGCATCACTGCCTGGTATGGCAATTGCTCGGCCTCCGACCGCAAGCACTACAGAGGGGAGTGCGTACGGCCCAGTACATCACTGGGACCAAGCTTCCTGCCATCCAGGACCTCTATACCAGGCGGAGTCAGAAGAAGGCCCTAAAAATTGTCAAAGACTCCAGCCACCCTAGTCATAGACTGTTCTCTCTGCTACCGCACGGCAAGCGGTACCGGAGTGCCAAGGCTAGGTCCAAGAGGCTTCTAAACAGCTTCTACCCCCAAGCCATAAGACTCCTGCACATCTAATCAAATGGCTATCCAGACTATTTGCATTGCCCCCTCCCCCCCCCCCCTCTTACGCCGCTGCTACTCTCTGTTATTATCTATGCATAGTCACTTTAACTTCTTAGTGACTGGGGGGCAGTATTGAGTAGCTTGGATGAATAAGGTGCCCAGACTAACCGCCTGCTACTCAGTCCCAGATGCTAATATATGCATATTATTAGTAGTATTGGATAGAAAACACTCTGAAGTTTCTAAAACTGTTTGAATGATGTCTGTGTGTATAACAGAGCTCATATGGCAGGCAAAAACCTGAGAAAAAAATCCAACCAGGAAGTGGGAAATCTGAGGCTTGTAGGTTTTCAACTCAGCCCCTATTGAAGACACGGTGGGATATTGGTCATGTTGCACTTCCTAAGGCTTCCACTAGATATCAACAGTCTTTAGAACGTTGTTTCAGGCTTCTACTGTGAAGGGGGGCTGAATGAGAGGGGAATGAGTCAGGTGTCTGGCAGAGTGCCACGGGCTCGTGATGCGCGGTCATGAGAGAGTTAGCTCTTGTTTCATTGCTTTTCTAGAGACAAAGGAATTCTCCGGTTGGAACATCATTGAAGATTTATGTTAAAAACTTCCTAAAGATTGATTCTATACATCGTTTGACATGTTTCTACGGACTGTAACAATTTTTTTTGACATTTCGTCTGCTCCTAGTGAACGCGCTTCATGACTTTGGATTTGTTTACAAAATGCGCTAACAAAAGTAGCTATTTGGACATAAATTATGGACATTATCGAAGAAATCACAAATTTATTGTGGAACTGGGATTCCTGGGAGTGGATTCTGATGAAGATCATTAAAGGTAAGTGAATATTTATAATGCTATTTCTGACTATTGTTGACTACACAACATGGCGGATATTTTTCGGCTGGTTTGGGCTCTGAGCGCCGTACTCAGATTATTGCATGGTGTGCTTTTTCCGTAACGTTTTTTTTTAAATCTGACACAGCGGTTGCATTAAGGAGAAGTTTATCTAAAGTTCCATGTATAATAGTTGTATCTATTATCAATGTTTAATATTAGTATTTCTGTGAATTGATGTGGCTCTCTACAAAATCACCGCATGTTTTGGAACGACTGAACATAACACGCCAATGTAATATGAGATTTTTGGATATAAATATGCACTTCATCGAACAAAACATACATGTATTGTGTAACATGAAGTCCCATGAGTGTCATCTGATGAAGATCATCAAAGGTTAGTGATTAATTTTACATCTGTGCTTTTTGTGACTCCAGTCTTTCTCCAGTCCGTGACTTGGTGGTGACCTAACATAATCGTTTGTGGTGCTTTCACTGTAAAGCCTTTTTAAATCAGACACTGTGGCTGGATTAATGAGAATGGTATCTTTAAAATGGTGTAAAATACTTGTATGTTTGAGGAGTTTTAATTATGAGATTTTTGTTGTTTTGAATTTGGCACCCTGCACTTTCACTGGCTGTTGGCGGGGTGGGACGCTACTGTCCCAAATATCCCAGAGAGGTTTTAATAACTCTACCTACATGTACATATTACCTCAATTACCTCAACTAACCGGTGCCCCCGCACGTTGACTCTGTACCAGTACCCCCTGTATATAGTCTCGCTATTGTTATTTTACAGCAGCTCTTTAACTACTTGTTACTTTTATTTCTTATTCTTATTCGTATTTTTTAAACTGCATTGTTGGTTAAGGGCTTGTAAATAAGCATTTCACTGTAAGGTCTACACCTGTTGTATTCAGGGCTTGTGACGAATACAATTTGATTTGACTAAATATGACTTCTGAAATAATCATTTGAAATACAGTAGACTAAGTGAATGTGTTTAGATATCTCACCCAGACACACAGGGCAGCATTCCCCTTCAGTGAAGGAAGGACTGGAACATATTACTGGAGGACAGGTGACCTGCCGACACACTGCCTTCCCCTCCTACACACACACAACACACACACACACACACACACACACACACACACACACACACACACACAGTAGTAAAGCAAAAGGGCCTAGAGATATCTTGACTCAAGAGTTGAGCGTGTGTGTGTGTGTGTGTGTGTGTGTGTGTGTTTACCTGGCAGGTACAGAATGTGCAGCTGTCTGAAACCCAGTCCTCCTTCCGCTGATACACACGTCCGTCCTGCACACACACTCTCTCCTCTTCATCATCTTCTCCTCCTCCCTCTCTGTCCAAACTGCTGCCCAGCTCAGAGAGAGCTTCACGCAATGCCTCATTCTCCTCTGTCTGAACACACACAGATGAAGACGGCAGGAGGCTTGTGGATCTGGTTATGGTTAGTACTGATGCTGTGTGTGTGTGTGTGTGTGTGTGTGTGTGTGTGCGTCACACTCCATGAGAACCCAAGATATATATTTTTACCCTCCAATGTTTGTAAACATTAAATGTAATCAAACACTGTACAGCCTCAAAACATGGTTAAAACAATAGTGTTGATATCCTGGATGGTCAGTCCTTGCATCCACAGCTCTGTCTATTAATCTGAGAGTGGTTACATTTCTCCAGGCCCATCCCTCAGCTTTTTACCAAAACAGAGGCGGGGAGGCCGTTTTGTTATTGTTTCATCTGTGGACTTGCCCTTTAAACAGCTGCATATTATCAAGATATCAAAGTGTCACCAACACAAAGTTCAACAATAGGCCTGTAGCAAATTAAGCGTATTGCATTCATTATTCACATGTAAATAGCACTTTTCAGTAGTGCTCAAAGCCATTCCATGAGTGAGGCATTTATTTTTCAACTTTAATCAATGAGCCCATTCAGTTCTCCATGACAACTAAATCATAAACAACAGAGTAGGGCTGGCTATGCTCAGGTGGGTCATGCTCAGGTAAAACTATTAGGCTAATCAATACTTCCATATTTCCAAGTCCTGTTCTTGAAAATCAAGGGGTATAACATTTATTGGAATGAGTAGAATTCTGAAAGACTTTGGTTTTTAATGTAAAGATATCATTTAATCGTCTTATTATATGTAGTAGAAAGCGATGGGTTAGAAGAAGCCTACTTAACCAATCCATAAAGTAAAATTTAACATCCATATATGGCCAGCTATGTAAACATTAACATTCATTTATCCTGCAATAGATGTTGTTCAATTGGTTACATACATTGTTGTCTTCCTCTAACGCCTCTTAAGGGGAAAGTAATCTAAAAGTAACTGAATGTAATCAGATTACGTTACTGAGTTTGAGTAATCCAAAAGTTACATTACTGATTACTAGTTAGGACAGGTAACCAGTAACTGTAACGAATTCCATTTAGGAAGTAACCTAGCCAACCCTGTCTGTATGTGTCTGTGTGTCTTACAGCTCTCTGAAGGTCGTGCAGCAGACTAGTGGTAACGATGTGGAGGCCATGCAGCTCTGATAACAGATCATTCAGCTCCTCACAGGACCGACGACACATCACCTCAGGACGCTCCACCCCTACACACACACACACACACACGCAGAATCAGAGCTAACCCAAACCAGATCCACAAGCCTCCTGCTGTCTTTATTTGTGTGTTCAGACAGAGTTTTCTTAACATTGTTTTTGATAAAGGTGTTATGGCTAGTGAAGGTGTTATTGATAGTGAAGGTGTTATGGATAGTGAAGGTTTTATGGACAGTGGATAGCAAAGGTGTTATGGATAGTGAAGGTTTGATTGATAGTGGATAGTGAAGGTGTGATTGATAGTGGATAGTAAAGATGTTATGGATAGTGGATAGTAAATATGTTATGGATAGTAAAGGTGTTATGGATAGTGAAGGTGTTATGGATAGTGGATAGTAAAGGTGTTATGGATAGTGAAGGTGTTATGGATAGTGGATAGTAAAGGTGTTATGGATAGTGGATAGTAAAGGTGTTATGTATAGTGGATAGTAAAGGTGTTATGGATAGTGAAGGTGTTATGGATAGTGGATAGTAAAGATGTTATGGATAGTAAGGGTGTTATGGATAGTAAAGGTGTTATGGATAGGGAAGGTGTTATGGATAGTGGATAGGGAAGGTGTTATGGATAGTGGATAGTAAAGGTGTTATGGATAGTGGATAGTAAAGGTGTTATGGATAGTGGATAGTAAAGGTGCTATGGATAGTGAAGGTGTTATGGATAGTGGATAGTAAAGGTGTTATGGATAGTGGATAGTAAAGGTGTTATGGGTAGTGGATAGTAAATGTGTTATGGGTAGTGGATAGTAAATGTGTTATGGATAGTGGATAGTAAATGTGTTATGGATAGTGGAGAGTAAAGGTGTTATGGATAGTGGATAGTAAAGGTGTTATGGATAGTGGATAGTAAATGTGTTATGGATAGTGGATAGTAAATGTGTTATGGATAGTGGATAGTGGAGAGTAAAGGTGTTATGGATAGTGGATAGTGGAGAGTAAAGGTGTTATGGATAGTGAAGGTGTTATGGATGGTGGAGAGTAAAGGTGTTATGGACAGTGGATAGTAAAGGTGTTATGGATAGTGAAGGTTTGATTGATAGTGGATAGTGAAAGTGTTATGGATAGTGGATAGTAAAGGTGTTATGGATAGTAAAGGTGTTATGGATAGTGGATAGTGAAAGTGTTATGGATAGTAAATGTGTTGTGGATAGTGGATAGTAAATGTGTTATGGATAGTGGATAGTGGAGAGTAAAGGTGTTATGGATAGTGGATAGTGGAGAGTAAAGGTGTTATGGATAGTGGATAGTGAAAGTGTTATGGATAGTAAATGTATTATGGATAGTGGATAGTAAATGTGTTATGGATAGTGGATAGTAAATGTGTTATGGATAGTGGATAGTAAATGTGTTATGGATAGTGGATAGTGGAGAGTAAAGGTGTTATGGATAGTGGATAGTAAATGTGTTATGGATAGTGGATAGTAAAGGGTGTTATGGATAGTGGATAGTGAAAGTGTTATGGATAGTAAATGTGTTATGGATAGTGGATAGTAAATGTGTTATGGATAGTGGATAGTGGAGAGTAAAGTTGTTATGGATAGTGGATAGTAAATGTGTTATGGATAGTGGATAGTTAAGGTGTTATGGATAGTGGATAGTGAAAGTGTTATGGATAGTGGATAGTAAATGTGTTATGGATAGTGGATAGTGGAGAGTAAAGGTGTTATGGATAGTGGATAGTAAATGTGTTATGGATAGTGGATAGTAAATGTGTTATGGATAGTGGATAGTGGAGAGTAAAGGTGTTATGGATAGTGGATAGTAAATGTGTTATGGATAGTGGATAGTGAAGAGTAAAGGTGTTATGGATAGTGGATAGTTAAAGTGTTATGGATAGTAAATGTGTTATGGATAGTGGATAGTAAATGTGTTATGGATAGTGGATAGTGGAGAGTAAAGGTGTTATGGATAGTGGATAGTAAAGGTGTTATGGATAGTGGAGAGTAAAGGTGTTATGGATAGTGGATAGTAAATGTGTTATGGATAGTGGATAGTAAATGTGTTATGGATAGTGGATAGTAAATGTGTTATGGATAGTGGATAGTGGAGAGCAAAGGTGTTATGGATAGTGGATAGTAAAGGTGTTATGGATAGTGGAGAGTAAAGGTGTTATGGATAGTGGAGAGTAAAGGTGTTATGGATAGTGGATAGTAAATGTGTTATGGATAGTGGATAGTAAATGTGTTATGGATAGTGGATAGTGGAGAGTAAAGGTGTTATGGATAGTAAAGGTGTTATGGATAGTGGATAGTAAATGTGTTATGGATAGTGGATAGTGGATAGTGGAGAGTAAAGGTGTTATGGATAGTAAAGGTGTTATGGATAGTGAAGGTGTTATGGATAGTGAAGGTGTTATGGATAGTAAAGGTGTTATGGATAGTGACGGTGTTATGGATAGTGGATAGTAAAGGTGTTATGTATAGTAAAGGTGTTATGGATAGTGGATAGTAAAGGTGTTATGTATAGTAAAGGTGTTATGGATAGTGGATAGTAAAGGTGTTATGGATAGTAAAGGTGTTATGGATAGTGGATAGTAAAGGTGTTATGGATAGTGAAGGTGTTATGGATAGTGAAGGTGTTATGGATAGTGAAGGTGTTATGGATAGTAAAGGTGTTATGGATAGAAAAGGTGGTATGGATAGTGAAAGTGTTATGGATAGTGAAAGTGTTATGGATAGTGGATAGTAAAGGTGTTATGGATAGTAAAGGTGTTATGGATAGTGAAAGTGTTATGGATAGTGGATAGTAAAGGTGTTATGGATAGTGAAAGTGTTATGGATAGTGGATAGTAAAGGTGTTATGGATAGTGGATAGTAAAGGTGTTATGGATAGTGGATAGTAAAGGTGTTATGGATAGTGAAAGTGTTATGGATAGTGGATAGTAAAGGTGTTATGGATAGTGAAAGTGTTATGGATAGTGGATAGTAAAGGTGTTATGGATAGTGGATAGTAAAGGTGTTATGGATAGTAAAGGTGTTGTGGAGAGTGAAGGTGTTGTGGAGAGTGAAGGTGTTGTGGAGAGTGAAGGTGTTGTGGAGAGTGAAGGTGTTGTGGAGAGTGAAGGTGTTATGGATAGTGGATAGTAAATGTGTTATGGATAGTGGATAGTAAAGGTGTTATGGATAGTAAAGGTGTTATGGATAGTAAAGGTGTTATGGATGGTAAAGGTGTTGTGGATAGTAAAGGTGTTATGGATAGTGGATAGTGAAGGTGTTATGGATAGTAAAGGTGTTATGGATAGTGACGGTGTTATGGATAGTGGATAGTAAAGGTGTTATGGATAGTGAAAGTGTTATGGATAGTAAAGGTGTTATGGATAGTGAAAGTGTTATGGATAGTGGATAGTAAAGGTGTTATGGATAGTGGATAGTAAAGGTGTTATGGATAGTAAAGGTGTTATGGATAGTGAAAGTGTTATGGATAGTGGATAGTAAAGGTGTTATGGATTGTAAAGGTGTTATGGATAGTGGATAATAAAGGTGTTATGGATAGTGGATAATAAAGGTGTTATGGATAGTGGATAGTAAAGGTGTTATGGATAGTAAAGGTGTTATGGATAGTGGATAGTAAAGGTGTTATGGATAGTGGATAGTAAAGGTGTTATGGATAGTAAAGGTGTTATGGATAGTGAAAGTGTTATGGATAGTGGATAGTAAAGGTGTTATGGATAGTGGATAGTAAAGGTGTTATGGATAGTAAAGGTGTTGTGGAGAGTGAAGGTGTTGTGGAGAATGAAGGTGTTGTGGAGAGTGAAGGTGTTGTGGAGAGTGAAGGTGCTGTGGAGAGTGAAGGTGCTGTGGAGAGTGAAGGTGTTATGGATAGTGAAGGTGTTATGGATAGTAAAGGTGTCCTCCCTCTTATCTATCAGCGTATCTGTGCTCCTCCCTCTTACCTATCAGCGTATCTGTGCTCCTCCCTCTTACCTATCAGCGTATCTGTGCTCCTCCCTCTTACCTATCAGCGTATCTGTGCTCCTTCCTTTTAAGGCCTTTGCAGACTGTACCTCGGATTCAGTCTTTTACGATTATCTCATGTCACACTGTGCAATGTTACCAAATTCAAATCTTAATATCAACCTTGCCAGATTGTCTGATCTGCTTCAGTTCTGAGCGTGTGCTAGCACCAGCAGCGCAAGCCTCCCTCTGTTTATGCACGAGTGAAGTGAATGGAAATAGTTTTCTTAGACAAACTTTATATGTTCGAACTCAGAATCAAATCGGTTTCCCCAAAATAACATGGTAGAACCATCATTTAGACTGGAGATTTTGCGAATTTTTCAAAATCCTGTAAATTGGCCTGATTTCAGACTTGTCATGTAAACAAGATTATTGGTTCAATCGTTCTTCTTGTAAACATTTAAATCCAACTATTATATGAATCTGCTCTCGTCGAAAGGAGTGGACCAAAGTGCAGCGTGGAAAGTGTTCATGATTTTTATTAGCAAAAAACACTCAAAGAAAATAACAAAGCGAAAGCTAACAGTTCTGTCAGGCACAGACACTAAACAGAAAACAACACCTCCACAAAACCCAAAAGGAAAATGACAACTTATATATGATCCCCAATCAGAGACAACGATAGACAGCTGATTGGGAACCACTCGGTAAAAAGCAAAGAAATAGAAAACATAGACTTTCCCACCCGACTCACACCCTGACCTAACCAAACAGAGAATAATAAGGATCTCTAAGGTCAAGGCGTGACAGAATATGACTTTTCACAATACTCATATTATTGTGTGCGTGCACAGCGCCAGCCGTGTTTCTATTGGTCAATCACTGGGATGGGCTCGTAAAACCAGCCACACTACACAATAAATGCAAAAACATTCTGATGACAATTGTTTGTGACCAAAGAATTTTCCCACAATGTGGAAATGTTGTCTGGGACAGAAAAATCGTGGCATAAGACTACTAACCTTATAGAGTCTGGCCTTTATCTATCAGCACATGGCGGTAACAAGCAGATATCTGATTGACTCCATTCAGGTGATTTAGAGGCATCAGCGGGTTAGGGTTAAAATGGGTTAGGGTTAATTGAGAAGCACAGGGGGAGGGGGGGTGCAGTGGGAGAGGCTGGGAAAATGGGTTAGGGTTAATTGAGAAGCACGGGGGGGGGGGGGGGGTGCAGTGGGAGAGGCTGGGAAAATGCTACATACGGGACAGGCACTACGGGACCGGAGCTATGGGACCAGAGCTACGGGACCAGAGCTACAGGACCAGCGCTACGGGACCGGAGCTACGGGACCGGCGCTACGGGACCGGCACTATGGGACCGGAGCTACGGGACCGGCGCTATGGGACCGGCGCTATGGGACCGGCGCTATGGGACCGGCGCTATGGGACCGGCGCTACGGGACCGGAGCTATGGGACCGGCGCTACGGGACCGGAGCTACGGGACCGGCGCTACGGGACCGGCGCTGCGGGACAGGAGCTACGGGACCGGCGCTACGGGACCGGCGCTACGGGACCAGCGCTACGGGACCGGAGCTACGGGACCGGCGCTACGGGACCAGCGCTACGGGACAGGAGCTACGGGACCGGCACTACGGGACCAGCGCTACGGGACAGGCGCTAAGGGACCGGAGCTACGAGCTGTCATGTGCCTTTTACTGTGTGTGCGTAGGGCTACGGGACCGGAGCTACGGGACCAGCGCTACGGGACCAGCGCTACGGGACCAGCGCTACGGGACCAGCCATATGGGACCGGCGCCCATAGCTCCGGTCCCGGTCGATCATGCTATACTAAGGCAGAGATTATCGAGTGTAGGTCTTTCGAAGCATGCAGTTGCATGGTTTTCTAACTATCTGTCTGATAGAACGCAGTGCACTCAATTTGATGGGCTTATGTCTGTTAAATTGTATGTCTTGAATGGTGTGCCCCAAGGATCTGTACTTGGTCCTCTCTTATCCACTATTTATATAAATTATTTAGACAAAAATGTCCAAAATGCACAACTTCATTTTTATGCTGATGATACTGTTATTTACTGTTGTGCCTCGTCTCTTACAAAAGCTTTCCAGAACATGCAAACTGCTTTTTATACTGTTCAACATACCTTGTGTGAATTGAAGCTTATCCTCAATACTGACAAAACTAAACTAATGGTGTTTTCTAATGCAAGAAATAGACCTCTGAACCTTTCACCTATTACTACCTGTCAGGGCAAGGAGATAGAGGTTGTAACCTCATATAAATATCTTGGAATTTTAATTGATGATGGCCTCTCTTTTAAATTGCATATTCAACAATTTACAAAAACATTGAAGCTGAAATTGGGATTTTATTTTAGGAATAAGGCCTGCTTTTCTTTTGAAGCCAGAAGGAGGCTAGTATCAGCTACATTTATGCCTTTACTAGACTATGGGGATATTTTATATATGAATGCTTCCGCTCAGTGTTTGAGATCAATTGACACCCTTTTCCATGGCACTTTGAGATTTATTTTAAACTGCACAACCCTTACGCACCACTGAACTTTGTATACAAGGGTTGGCTGGCCTTCTCTAGTCACTCGTAGGCTCAGTCACTGGTATACTTTTATTTACAAAGCCATTTTGGGTTTACTACCTTTTTATTTGTGCATTTTTATTGTTCATAAATGTGGTGGGTACTCTCTTCGTTCGCTGGACTTTATCCTGCTAACTGTTCCAAATGTCCAAACTGAATTTGGTAAAAGGGCTTTTATGCACTCTGCGCCATCGTCTTGGAACACCTTACAAAATACTTTTAAACTGGAAGAACTTGTCCTGATTGGTGTTTTTAAATCACAGATGAAGGATTTGAGGCTGATTCCCTGACCTGTCAATGTTTTTAATTTGCTGTTTTATACTCTTGCGAATTCAATGGTTTTTACTAGATTACTTGTAGTTTTTCATGTTGTCTGTCTGTAATTTTTTTGTAATGACTTGATGCTGCCTATCTTGGCCAGGGCGCTCTTGAAAAATAGATTTTAATCTCAATGAGCCCTTCCTGGTTAAATAATGGTTAAATAAATAAGAATAAGAATGTGTTCTTAACTGACTTGCCTAGTAAAATAAAGGTAAAAATAAAATAGGGTGCAGAATTACATTACCTGCTGTCAGATCACAGAGAAACACCATCAGCCAGGCAATCAGTGGTGTCATCCCTACACACACACACACACACACCAATTATACAGTGCATTTGGAAAGTATTCAGACTCCGTGATTTTTTTTGACATTTAGTTAAATTACAGCTTTATTCTAAATGGATTAAATAAATAAAAAATCCTCATCAAACTATACACACCCTACCCCATATAGACAAAGCGAAAACAGGTATTTAGACATTTCAGAAATTTGATTAAAAATTTAAAAATAAATACCTTATTTACATAAGTATCCAGACCCTTTGCTATGAGACTGGAAATTGAGCTCAGGTGCATCCTGTTTCCATTGATCTTCCTTGAAATGTTTCTACAACTTGATTGGCGTCCACCTATCGTAAATTCTACTGATTGGACATGATTTGGAAAGGCACACACCTGTCTATATAAGGCCCCACAGTAAATAGTGCTTAGCAAAAACCAAGCCATGAGGTCGAAGGAATTATCCGTAGAGTTCCGAGACAAGACCATGTTGAGGCACAGATCTGGGGAAGGGTACCAAAAAATGTATGCAGCACTGAAGGTCCCCAAGAACACAGTGGCCTCCATCATTCTTCGGTGGAAGACGTTTGGAACCACCGAACTGGTGGTCACTCTGATAGAGCTCCTAAGGAGTTCCTCTGTGGAGATGGGAGAACCTTCCAGAAGGATAACCATCTCTGCAGTACTCCACCAATCAGGCCTTTATGGTAGAGTGGCCAGACGAAGCCACTCCTCAGTAAAATGCACATGACAACCCACTGGGAGTTAACCCTAACACTAACCCTTTATGGTAGAGTGGCCAGAAGAAGCCACTCCTCAGTAAAAGGCACATGAAGCCCGCTTGGAGTTTGCCAAAAGGAACCTAATGGACTCAGACCATGAGAATCAAGATTCTCAAGAACTGTTTGGCCTGAATGCCAAGCGTCACATCTGGAGGAAACCAGGCACCATCCCTACGGTGAAGCATGGTGGTGGCAGCATCATGCTGTGGGGATGTTTTCAGCGGCAGGGACTGGGAGACTAGTCAGCATGAAGGGAAAGACGAACAGAGCAAAGTACAGAGAGAACCTTGATGAAAACCTGCTCCAGAGCGCTCAGGATCACAGACTGGGGTGAAGGATCACCTTCCAACAGGACAATGACCCTAAGCACACAGCCAAGACAACGCAGGAGTGGCTTCTGAACAAGCTAGCTTCCGTCCTCCTCTGTGTACATTGATTCAATACAAAACCTAGGAGGCTCATGGTTCTCAACCCCTTCCATTGACTTACACAGTGGCTGCGGTCCAAACACTGAAAAGACACCCCCTTGTCCACTTACCCTTGCCTTATTCCCTTGGGGTATCCCTGTCGCCATCTTGGAGGGTGGTCCAAATAATTAGCCAAGCAAGGGAAGTTTGCACGTAAGGCCATCAGCCCTCGTTTTTAGTCGGCTGTGCGAGTGTATAATTATGTTCACTCCGGGGCCTGAAACTCCCCATAATTCAATTTGTGACGATTGAAGAAAAGTGCCAAAACGTAAAAATAATATCAAAGGAGAAGTCAACATACAAGTGTAAGTAAAAATGAATGCCATAAAGTTAGAAATTGTGCTACTAACGCATTTTCCTTCTTCAGAACTTCCAGCTTGGCAGGCTAACGTTAGTTAGCTAATTCATTTGCTAGCTATCATACAGTAGGCGTAAATTAATAATTATATATTTAATATATGTAGACTTGCAATCATAATTGACTGTAGCACATATAAAGCACCCACAAGTTACTGGTGGCTGAAAACACAATCATCGCGGGACGAACGAGTGACGAATTTCCGGCCAATGGTGGTCCATTTAAAATCATTCCTGCCTCCTTCGCCCCTCGCCCTGCAAGTGTATACTCGTCACACATCATGATACGCCATCAGAAGTGTCCACTTATTTGAGGGCTGAGTGGACAGGGTGTGTCTGTTAAGTGTTTGGACCGCAGGCAGTAATTATGACAACTTTCTGTTAAATATGACGTTACTTTAGGTAATATGGTGACAATGCTGTGTGTAGCGGCTATGAGATCGTTTGGCCTAGAAAGGTTTTTTCGCCTGGTCACATACAGCTGATGTGTTGTGCATTGAAGTCCATAAGCGAAGGGAAAAGGTGAGAGAAGGAGAGCGCATAGATGTGAGAAGGAATAAAACGTGGCTGCTATGAAAGTGAACTGTGTTTACGCGTGACCAGGGGTGTATTCATTCTGCCAATTCTGTTGAAAAACGTTTCTTATTAAACAGAAGCAAATGGAGCGAAACGGGGATAAACATACCTGAATTTGTCCAATAGAAACTCTTGCTTGCAACTGTTGGACAAATGATAAAACCCTAGGTCAGCTAGATGCAGATCTCTCGACCTGTGTGTTCCTACGCTGTAAACCTTCATTCATAGACCCTCTCTTTCTAAAATGATCTGCCAAAATTGTTGCAACCCCTATTACTAGCCTGTTCAACCTCTCTTCTGTGTCGTCTGAGAGCCCCAAAGATTGGAAAGCTGCCACGGTTATCCCCCTCTTCAAAGGGGGAGAAACTCTAGACCCAAACTGCTACAGACCTACAGTGAAGAAGACTCGAGGCTGTAATCGCTGCCAAAGGTGCTTTAACAAAGTACTGAGTAAAGGGTCTAAATATTTATGTAAATGTGATATTGCATCTTTTTTTATTGTATACATTTGCAAAAATGTATAAAAACCTGTTTTTGCTTTGTCATTATGGGGTATTATGATGTCATTATGGGGTATTATGATGTCATTATGTGGTATTATGATGTCATTATGGGGTATTGTGATGTCATTATGGGGTATTGTGTGTAGATTGATGAGGGGAAAAACGATTTAATACATTTTCGAATAAGGCTGTAACGTACAAAATATGAAAAAGGTCAAGGGGTCAGAATACTTTCCGAATGCACTGTAGACTGATAAATAACATTTTTAATGGTCTCTGTTGCTTATAGAAACAGTGACACGAACAGCAGAGAAATGTTACAAACTAACATTGGACCTACCTGCATCAAATGGCCCAACTCCTCCTCAGTGTCCTGTTTTAATGTCCCAACTCCTCCTCAGTGTCCTGTTTTAATGTCCCAACTCCTCCTCAGTGTCCTGACGTCCCAACTCCTCCTCAGTGTCCTGTTTTAACGTCCCAACTTCTCCTCAGAATCCTTGTCAGATAGATCCACAGTAACATCCCACATCAGTTAAGCGTTACAATGCAAGAGAGAGAGAGAGAGAGAGTAATGTGTGTGTGTGTGTGTGTGTGTGTGTGTGTGTGTGTGTGTGTGTGTGTGTGTGTGTGTGTGTGTGTGTGTGTGTGTGTGTGTGTGTGTGTGTGTGAGACAGGAACCATATTTTACCTGTCTGTCTGGCGTTAAGTAGAGCTGCATATCTCCCAGAGAGAAACCCTACTGGGGATATGGAAAAAGTGTGTGTGTGTGTGTGTGAGACCCTTCATGCTCAGATTATTATGGAGGAGACTTCTGGGTAAAACAACATCTCATCTCCCAGAACACACTGAGGCTCCTCTCTCTCTCTCACTAGGTTGTAGCAACTTCATGATGGGTATAGGGAACATTTGAGTATCAACCTGTCACTGTTACATTGAACTGGGTGAATGGAATATGAATTACAGTAACCTAAACCTATCACTGTTACATTGAACTGGGTGAATGGAATATGAATGACAGTAACCTAAACCTATCACTGTTACATTGAGCTGGGTGAATGGAATATGAATGACAGTCACCTAAACCTATCACTGTTACATTGAACTGGGTGAATGGAATATGAATGACAGTCACCTAAACCTATCACTGTTACATTGAACTGGGTGAATATGAATGACAGTCACCTAAACCTATCCCTGTTACATTGAACTGGGTGAATATGAATGACAGTAACCTAAACCTATCACTGTTACATTGAGCTGGGTGAATGGAATATGAATGACAGTAACCTAAACCTATCACTGTTACATTGAACTGGCTGAATGGAATATGAATGACAGTCACCTAAACCTATCACTGTTACATTGAACTGGGTGAATATGAATGACAGTCACCTAAATCTATCACTGTTACATTGAACTGGGTGAATGGAATATGAATGACAGTCACCTAAACCTATCACTGTTACATTGAACTGGGTGAATGGAATATGAATGACAGTCACCTAAACCTATCACTGTTACATTGAACTGGGTGAATGGAATATGAATGACAGTCACCTAAACCTATCACTGTTACATTGAACTGGGTGAATATGAATGACAGTCACCTAAACCTATCACTGTTACATTGAACTGGGTGAATGGAATATGAATGACAGTCACCTAAACCTATCACTGTTACATTGAACTGGGTGAATGGAATATGAATGACAGTCACCTAAACCTATCACTGTTACATTGAACTGGGTGAATGGAATATGAATGACAGTCACCTAAACCTATCACTGTTACATTGAACTGGGTGAATGGAATATGAATGACAGTAACCTAAACCTATCACTGTTACATTGAACTGGGTGAATGGAATATGAATGACAGTCACCTAAACCTATCACTGTTACATTGAACTGGGTGAATATGAATGACAGTCACCTAAACCTATCCCTGTTACATTGAACTGGGTGAATATGAATGACAGTAACCTAAACCTATCACTGTTACATTGAGCTGGGTGAATGGAATATGAATGACAGTAACCTAAACCTATCACTGTTACATTGAACTGGCTGAATGGAATATGAATGACAGTCACCTAAACCTATCACTGTTACATTGAACTGGGTGAATGGAATATGAATGACAGTCACCTAAACCTATCACTGTTACATTGAACTGGGTGAATGGAATATTAATGACAGTCACCTAAACCTATCACTGTTACATTGAACTGGGTGAATGGAATATGAATGACAGTCACCTAAACCTATCACTGTTACATTGAACTGGGTGAATGGAATATGAATGACAGTCACCTAAACCTATCACTGTTACATTGAACTGGGTGAATATGAATGACAGTCACCTAAACCTATCACTGTTACATTGAACTGGGTGAATATGAATGACAGTCACCTAAACCTATCACTGTTTAATTGAACTGGGTGAATGGAATATGAATGACAGTAACCTAAACCTATCACTGTTACATTGAACTGGGTGAATGGAATATGAATGACAGTCACCTAAACCTATCACTGTTACATTGAACTGGGTGAATATGAATGACAGTCACCTAAACCTATCACTGTTACATTGAACTGGGTGAATGGAATATGAATGACAGTCACCTAAACCTATCACTGTTACATTGAACTGGGTGAATGGAATATGAATGACAGTCACCTAAACCTATCACTGTTACATTGAACTGGGTGAATGGAATATGAATGCCAGTCACCTAAACCTATCACTGTTACATTGAACTGGCTGAATGGAATATGAATGACAGTCACCCAACATGTTGTAATAGAAATAAGGCCAAGCTCATGAAAACAAACTGTCATC